>NC_056730.1:1113820610-1113848110 GCF_019279795.1 Protopterus annectens
CACACACACACAGATATAGATGCATCTATGTGTATATATAAGTCCCAATCATCATTTGTTTGACAAAATGAACTGCAGGTTTATTGTGCAAACATGCATTTAAGCAAACATCCTTTTTGCCGAATGCCTGTTTGGTTGAAAAAGATAAGTGAGTTCCTATTAGAGTGTGGAGGTGTGTGTTTGAGACATTGCAGTTTAAGGTTGTAGTAAGGGTTAGATAAGGAGATAGATTTAGTGTATGTGCATATGTGTTTGTGTGTGTGTGTGTGTGTGTGTGTGTGTGTGTGTGTGTGTGTGTGTGTGTGTGTGTGTGTGTGTGCAGTGGGAGCATTATGGAAAGTTGTCTTTAAGGTAAGGTATTGTTAGGGTCTGTGGCAGGACTTGGTTTGGGGTTACAGTTAGCATGCATTACTAAGGTGGTGCAGAGAGGCATAGTAGAATGCAGTTTGCTCTAACAAGAGACTGAAAACTGAAACTATATAAATGACTGTTAATAGGTATGCTGCATCTTTTTGTTTACTGGAGGTAACCTCACAGCTTTTGGCATGTTTAGCCTTTATTTGCTATACTCTGAAACTTCACCATTTAATTAGTGCACATCTTATATTTAATAGCCATCACTAAATGTAGACTAAAATGATTTCTGATTTTTATATTTTTTAGTTTGTAATATTCAGTTGTTACTGCAAGACAACATACAGAACTCTTATTTAATGATTGACATTGCAAGTAAAACCAGGCTAAGATAATTCTTCCAAACAATACTGAAATAGTCAGGCTTCTAATCTAACAATTAATTTCCCAAGCAAGGCATTCTATCTAAAGCAGTTTTCAAAAATAAATAACTGCACTTAAAACAGTAATTTCATTCAAATGCCTCATACTGCAGTAGAACAATTGCCATTAGCTAATGCTTGTTTAAAAGTATGCTTTCCTTTTAGAATTCATGGGAGCAATGTTTGCATAACTGAAATATAAGATAAAAACAGATCAAAGCACAAAAAATTAAGGAAATGCCAGAACTGCATATCATCTATAAGCCAGTAATGAAGTCTTTCCCTTTTAGACAGGTACAAATTCATTAACCTTGGTTTTGGGAGAGTTTTATAAATAAGGATAATGCATCAGATTTACTTCACTAAGATAAAATAATGCAAATGAACAGGATGAAAGCACAAGAAACAAAATGTATAATTATGGAAAGCTCCCACCTTATGGTTATCTGTGCTTTCATGTTGAAACAAACTTTGCTTGTCTCCTGGATGTCAAAATCTTTGCAGACTGAACAGATTGTCAAAAACTGGGACTAAAACAGGGCTGTGGTACACAAGGAGAAAGAACTGAGTGGAAAACAGAACAGCTGACAGTGAGGGGTCTAGGTAAAAGCATAACAATCTGATAAAAATAATGAGTGTGATACCTCTTCCAGGCAAAGCCATCAGTTTACCACCCAGCACCAGTTAATTAACACATTTTAACTGCATTAAATGCACAAACGTTAAGCTTAGTATGCCAGTAATGTAAATAAAAAAATATCAGAGCTTACTTTTCCACCTCCTTGAGCTACAATGGTGCCACGGTCCTTACTATCCTCACATAAAGCAAGGAACACCCTAAAACATGAAATAAGCTACATGTTAATATCATGTTAAGGATCAGCATTGTTGTAAAGAAATCCTCAAAGTGAGAACTTAATCACAGGCATCACGACAGACAGACAGATAGATAGATAGATAGATAGATAGATAGATAGATAGATAGATAGATAGACATAGATATATAGACAGATAGATAGATAGATAGATAGATAGATAGATAGATAGATAGACATAGATATATAGACAGATAGATAGATAGATAGATAGATAGATAGATAGATAGATAGATAGATAGACATAGATAGATAGATAGATAGATAGATAGATAGATAGATAGATAGATAGATAGCTTATGAACATATTTGAAGATTTTTACAGTATGCTTGTTCATTTTATAGTATTCACATATATAAATATACACTTCATTTAAGTTTTTATATATTTTTATACATTTTCATATGTCCTACATATTGTCTATTGCTTATATCTTAGTCAGCTATATGTTTTGATGAACTAGCACATTTATCAATGTATACTCATACAGCTTGATAAGAACTAGGCAGTTATAGGTATAGGCTTTAGTATTAGGCCACTATAGCTACAAAGTTAGTATTTGTCATGAGTTTATACACATAGATTAAATAAATAAATAAAATAAATATATATGCTATATGATATTTAAGATTACATTAACATATTGTGAATTTGTTTTATTGTTATTGTTTATTGTTTGTTCATTGCTTTTATTGTTTTTTTCAGGATTCTCCTACTGTTTTAGTTGTTCAGTTTTTGAATGCTATTCTAAGAGCACGGATCTACGAGGTTCCATAGTAGTTTTTCAGTATGGTCATGAACTGAATGAATAATTGCTTAATTACATGATTATGTCAATATAGTGATTGTAGATTTTAAATTAGTTGTCTTATAAAATGTGAGTTTTTGGGAATGTTTTTTGAGATCTAATGGAGCGTACCTTGGCAGTATGTGAAAGCGCTTATCTTTTTCATATCTAATAAATCTTTTTTGTTTTTCGTGGTGGTCCTCACTCATTTTTATTTCTACATAAAGTTGTTTTTTCGCTTTTTGCTTATCGAGTTGGACCTTCAGATAGCAGTGGTTTCTTCTTTATACATCATAGATAGACATAGATAGATAGATAGATAGATAGATAGATAGATAGATAGATAGATAGATAGACAGAGAGACAGAGAGACAGATAGATAGATAGATAGACAGATAGATAGATAGATAGATAGATAGATAGATAGATAGATAGATAGATAGATAGATAGATAGATAGATAGGTAAAAATAAATTAAATAAAATATATTTAAATTTATAGATATATGACTGTATACTTTATTACAACATTAGCTGCTGAGCAATGCTTAATGCACATTTTTATATGATAATTACATTTTCCATAACTGGAATTTGCATGCATTTATTTAAAAACATCACTGAAGACTGAACATGAAAACTCACAAGCCATACTTGAAATAGCTGTATTGATACAGGTTTGCTGCATCCAGTGCTGTTTGTTTTTTCCTTCTGTGTTTCTGGCAGCCATCTTGTGTTTACCTTCTGTGTTTCTGGCAGCCTTCTTGTGTTGGTAGGGGCCTATCTTCTCTGCTAATGACAATAGCAGGGCTGCCTGGACCTTGTCTGGCTCAATCTGATTGGTAAAGAAAGCAGGGGCTAGCAGGATTGGCTAGATTTCTGTATAACTAGAATCTTCTATTTTTTGTGGTATTTAAACCCTGTGTTTGAGCTGGTTTGGGCTTGTTTGCACATCACACACCACAGCTCCACTGTTTTTAACCCACTGCGAGGTATCCCAGCTACAAACACTCCCTTAGTAGCACTTGTGTGATCACCTAGTATTACTCCTCTTAGACCTTCCACTCTTTACACCCTTAGCTGTCTCTGTCCTCCCTCCTTCAGATTCTGACATATACTAGATGGACAATTTCCTACAGTTTCTCCTGTCAGCCTGATTGATATGGGCATCCTGAGACAGTGTAGCATCTGCCTCGTGTACATGGACAACCCTCTTCTTCTTCTTGAGAAAGTCACAGTTAGTTGTTTGTTAGGTGCCAGAATCTGCCATATCACCCATGCACTCAAGTCTCTCAACAACAGGTACTGTTATGACTCTGTCATAGTCCATGCTGGCGTGAATGACTTGAGACGTACCTCCTTGGACTATATGAACAGAGACATGATCGAGCTTGCTGAATATGTATCCCAGGCAGGTATATTCCTAGCCTTAAGCAGTATTCTACTGTCACCTAGAATGATGCTTCAATACAAACAGAAAATGACTGACTTTAACAATTGGCTTAGTTTTTGATGTCATTCCAAGGGGATCCAGTACCTGACAGCCTGGGAAGACATGACTGACAGATCATGATGCTTTGTCAGAGATGGCCTGCATCTGTCTCTCTTGGGCTTCAGGCTTCTGGCAAAGGCTCTTGCCACCCCATAGTGCCTTTTTTAGGCAATGCCATGAGGTCAAAATTATCAACATGAAAATTTCATCAAAATGCAAATTAAAGGTCATGCTGCTAAATGTTAGGAGTTTAAACATGAAACTGCACTCATTGCAAGCATTCTTAACCCTGGAAGATGCTGACATTTGTGCAGTCACAGAAACCTAGTTCAAACCTGTGGAGAGCACCCCAGCCATACCAAGTTAATCATCCTAGCATACATTCAGACCCCAAACTGCGGGCAGCAAAGCAAAAGGAGATGGAGTTGCAATATATATTAAAGACATACACACCTCCAGGCTGGTCAAACAGTATGACGTACAGGAGACACTCCAGGTGCAATTAACCATTGACAGGACTTCTATTCAAATCATAGCTAGCTACAGGCCCCCAACTTTGACTGAAGATGCCCACTCCACCTATCTGGACCTCTTTGAATCTCTCAAGATTTAACCCTTTACCCTAATCCTGGGCATCTTTAACTATCCGACCATAGACTGGAAGAACTACTCCAAAACACAAATGCCCAGAGATTCCTTGATTTCGTCTATGCAAATGCCTCAGACCAGCTGGTCGACACCCGCACAAGAGATAATAATATCTTGGACTTGGTATTAACCTACATGAGTAACCACTGCAGCATCCCTACAGTGTCATCCTCTCTCGTAAGATCCGACCACAAAGCAGTCACGTTCGAAGTCACCATGTCCCCCGACATCTCCCTACCTAGGGTAAGAAAAAAAACTTCTCCAAAGCTGATTACAACCTCCTGAGGGAAGGTATAAACAGTTTCACAGCCCCCGCTGTCTCCATAGGAACTGGCACATAGGTCCAGACCTACACCAAAGTACTATACGAGCATTTATATAGCTACACGGAATCAGGAATATCTGACAGGACAAAATCCTCCTCCTCAAGGAAGAGTAAACCTGTCTGGTGGACATCTGCAATAAATAAACTCTATAATAAAGGGAAGAAAATTGCTGTCCAGGACCAAGAAGGAGCAAGTGCCTAATTGGCCTGAACAAGCCAATAAGAGCACTAGTGAAACCCTCCAAAGCAAACTTTGAGTCCAAACTGGCCACATCTATTAAAGACAGTCATAAGGCCTTCTTCACATATGTCCACAATCTCAAAGAAAGCAGTCAGATCTGCTCAGAACTGGTGGTTAAGGACACCACATACAGAAATGCCGTAGATGTAGCCAATCTGCTGGCAAACAGGTTCAGTGAAAACTTCACCCCTCTCTTCCCCCATTAGTAAATCAGGACATTCCCAGCACCTGCCCCTTCCCTTATCTCTAGGAAGCAATTCATCATTGCCCTCTTAAAGGCAAAAAGTAGGGCCTCCATGGGACGGAATAACATCCCAGGCTGCATCCTACATGAACTCAGGTAGGAACCTGCAGCACCATTAGGTACCTTATTCAACCAAAGTCTGAGTACCAACTTTGTCCCAGCCGAGTGGGGGACAGCCACTGTCATCCCTTTGCACAAAGATAGAGCATCCATCGATCCAGGAAATTATAGACCCATCAGCCTAACTAGCCTGATCTGCAAGGTGATGGAACGAATTATCATGGACCTTATTAACAAGGACATTGACAATCTTCAAACACTCGATCCCACACAGGTTGTTTTCATCAAGGGGAGGTCTTGCCTGTTAAATTTGGTTGACTTCTTTGAGACAGTCACCAAAGCCATGGACAAGGGGAAGATGGTGTACACCGCCTACCTTGACTGCCTCTTTGAGACAGTCACCAAAGCCATGTACAAGGGGAAGATGGTGCACACCACCTACCTTGACCTGGCCAAAGCCTTCGATACTATTCCCAACTCAAGTATAATAGATAAACTCTGTCAACTAGGCATAAATCATATGTTACCACATGGTCAGCAAACTGGTTCACTGATACAGCCCACCTAGTCAAAATAGGGGAAGCCACTTCAAGCAGTAGACCCATAATGAGCGGTGTATCCCAGGGATCGGTCTTGGGGCCTCTGTTGTTTGGGATATACTTTTCTGAGGTGCAGGCTAAACCCAGTGGGCATGGCTGACCAAGTTTGCAGATGACTGCAAGCTGGGCACTCTCATTAATTCCCCTAGTGATGTGGACATCCTCCAAGAGGGTCTCACCAAAACGAATGACTGGTGCCAAAAACATGGCCTCAAACTGAATGCCAAAAAATGCATTATCATCTTCCTTTGGAAGATGACATCCTCACAAATTCTCACATTAATAACAAGGTCTTAAACATGCAAGTCGTGAGGGATTTGGCCACCCAGATTGATAGCAAACTGACCTTTGACCACCATATTGCCTTTGCTGTACGGAAAGATTTCTACATGGCCCACCTCATAAATAAGGGTATGTTATCTAGGGACATGCAGGTCATAACATCCCTGTAGTATTCCATTATAAGAATGATTATTGAGTGCAATGCCCCTTCCGGCATGTACCTCACAAAGCACATGCAGGAGCTGGAGAGACCACAGAGGTTCCTCAGCAGGAGAATCCAGGACCTTAAACATCTACCCTACACAGATAGGCAAAAATCCCTGTCTCTCTGCTCAGTCTCATAAAGACTCCTCATTGGTGACCTATTTCTGGCATAGAAAGCAATCTCAGACTCCACCTTGATGGGACTGCTGCATATCCACAAGTCAAGCTCCACTCGAGTAACCTGCACGTGCAACCTCAACCTGGTCTGTGACATCACTAGGACTTGTTGGATGGACAGATTTGTGTCCCAGAGACTCCCCCATCTGTAGAATAAACTCCATCTCCACGTCAAGTCGCCTATGTCCCTTCTGGACAGGGGCATCAGGTGCTGACTTATCAGAACATGGGCTGAATTCTTGGCTAGGCTTGTAAGGTCCTCAGGACCAATACCCTAGTAACTTCCTATGATACTATGGTTTCCACCATGATGTATTGGCATGATGTCATGTCCAAGATCACAACTGATGAAAACAAGTCTCTACCATTGCATATAGGTAAAAAGAAACGAACTCTCATTTATGTCATTCTATCTCATAATTCACAAATGTCTTTAGGAAGTCAAATATTCCTTCTCAGCCATTCGTGTCTGAATAAATAACACTGTGCAGCAATTCAACATCTGTGTTACTCTGCACAATATGGTGTAGACATCTCCTGGATTCCAAAGTAAATAACACTTGAGGCAATACTTTGTGCTGAGAATATGACATCCATAAAATGGGAACAACTTTGACCGCATATTTTCCTCCATGTGATTCAGTTTGGAGTCCATGGGATAATCTCCATTTTCTTTGCAATACAAAACATTTAAGAAAAAGAAAAATATGCATCACACTTGTATTGAACTAAAGCTATATATCCATAATACATTAAAAGTACAGCTTCCTTATCACAATATTATATGAGGTCTCTTGCCTTATTTGTCTGGCATGACTAAAAAAAATGCTTATTTGTAGTCACTAGATGGGATTCCTAAAATCCTTACCATAACACAGTGTATCCTGGACTATACTGTTGTGCTAATTCAGTGCTGCCATTGCACTAACTGGGTCATGGCTATATTAATAAATTGGAGCAAAGCAGGACTGTGATACATATCAGTCTGCTTCTCATACGTGCAAACAACAATATATTACCTGGATGGTTTAAATACTAATTCTGAGACTGCATTGTCTTGGAGAATTACCCTTAATCAGAGGTACAGTGATCTCAGCATTAAGTAACAGCTGGGTGAGAGGAGCATACCCTCATATTGGGGGGTGCAGGAGGGGACAAAGCTCACCTGCATTAGAATGATCTGCTTTACAGCAAGATTTCAAGTTTTGCTGTTTTTTATAGCCTTCACATTACTGTTCACACTTATAAGTATTGTTACACAGTAGTTTAGCATACTTCAGTCATGCAACTTTAATAAACGTGATGTGCTATTTTCTCTTTTTACAGGCCCCAAAGGGTACAATGTAGTTATGTCATAGTGTACATAAGCCATGTTTGCCCCCCAAATATAATGTACATTACTGCTTCTTATTTAGAGTTATGTCTTCATAGTCTAGGAACTCACCCTTACATAGCATTATCTATATAGTTTGTTAGTTGTCTAGAGTTGTCTTCCTACTAACATATTGCTCAAAGCTATTTCACAAAAGTCCTGACTCCCATACACACATACACACACACACACACACACACACACACACACACACACACACGCGCGCATACCAAACAATACCTGACAACCAGGAGTATCCCTTCCTCCATTTATACATATGGCAGTTGCTTATTGTCCAGGGAAATTCATCTTAACCTCCCATATATAAATGTTCTGTACTTTATCCTGGCTCTTCACTTCTTGTCTTTGAGCGATGCTGTTTTTGCTATGCTGAACCTCTCTGATATGCCACGTCTGCACATGACCTGCTAATGTTAGTCACAGATATCATGTTTATACAGTTAATCACCATGCAATCTGCATGCTACTGAGTTGCTATGGTGTTTCATAAGTAGCATAGCCTGATGGCATACAAAACCTGTCAGGATACATTTCTATATGGAGAGGAGGTCAGGTGCTGATGCTGTAGTCAGAGGAAGACCCCATTCAGCATACCAAAAATGGAGCTGACTTAATGTAGCATCTTTAACCCAAGTATAATTTCTTAAGCAGTCCAGGGAATAACCTATATTAGCTTTATCACAGACTGCATTTAAACAACAATCAAAAAAATATGCAGTGTACTGGAGGCACCCTTCCCCCACTGCAGCTGCACTGCTATGCTGTCCAGCATAAAAATATGGGGCACCAGGCTTAACTGTAAGCTATTTGTGTTTGACCTGTAATAAATGATCACAAATGGGCAACTTGTATGATTTGCAGTTAAAACCAGACGTTGTAGTATCTCCGAGATTTTTTTTTTTTAGCTTACAGCAGTCTTAAAATTAATATATTTAAGTTGCAAAAAAAAAAAAATACTATACTGGTTGCAAGTTTACTAACTATTTTATGCATTCCAGTTTATATATATAGAGCATGCTCACTTGGATTCATGTCGAAGAGTCTTTTATTAAGAACATCGGTATTCTATGGTCTATTTTTGAATAGACTTGGACATCTTGGCTATATATTTTTGGGAGACATTTTTTTGTTTTTCTGTTTCTTTGTTTTTTTTTTATTTGTTCTCTCAACACTCTCTACAGCTTATCAGCTGATGATGCGTGTTTTAATTACATAGATTTGGACTATTCATGTCTTAAAGTGGTAAGCGTTATATTATAAACTACTGACTAGTTGAAGTTGAGACTCGGACATTATTTTGTACACATTAAATGTATATTTGAGTTTAACGTTGAGCCGACTTTGACATGTTTTATTAGTTTTATTATTAACACCAAAGTGGATGCTTAGTTGGTTGTTCTAGTAGAGCTTAAACTATTACATCAGTTGAGACTTATCCAACCTTTTAGAAAACTGGTTATATTTTTATGTCAGTTCATTTTTATGTCGGGGTCTATACTCTTAGTATTTATATGTGCTTTCAGTATTTTTTGTATAGATCTAACTTGATGTAATATTATAAACACTTGGAATATTATTAGATTCAATTTGTGCTTTCTGTTCCTATGGATTTGCGTTTTTTACTAGCAGATCTGTTGATCTGCTCAAAACCTCCACCGCTACTTTAAAGAACAGCTGTGGCTAATTACATCATTAACTAATGATCATTTTGTGTTTTGGCTTGCGCGCCAAAAAGTTTTATATAAAAGAAGGCAAGTTTTTATTGTTATCTACACCTGAAGAAGCGTAGTTTAACTACGTGAAAGCGCTTGTGTGTTTTTATGGCTCAATAAAAGATTTTATATTTACTCGACTTTTCCATGTGGTGACTCCTGTTGGAATCTGATATCATCATATTTAAGTTGCAGGGATGTGGGAGCAGAGTACTCCTTTTGAGGTGTACAGAGAAGTGTGGATTCCCATTGCAAATTTTTAAGTGTATAGCAATGAGTTTTGATTATCAATGTTTCTCCTTACGTTCAATACTTGGTGATTGTACTTCTGAGCTCACTCATTCATGTACTAAAGTTCTGTTATGGAACAAAAATTGTGTCGCACATCTAGCCTCAATAACATCTGGATACTGCCCTTCATAAATAAAGAAATTACATGATAAATCACAGGGGTGCAGTGGTTAGCGTTGCCACCTCACAGCAAGAGGTTCTCCGGTTCGATCTTCATCTGGGGTGCCTTCTGTGTGGAGTCTGCATGTGATCCCTGTGGTTGCATGGGTTTCCTCTGGGTGCTCCAGTTTCCTCCCACATCCCAAAGACATGCTGTAGGTGGATTGGATGCTCTAAATTGGTCCTAGCTGTGAGTTCATGTGTGTGCCTTCCATGGAAGGTTGGGCGCCGGGCTGGCAACTCCACACCGTAAAACTCCATAGCCAATCATGAGTGGACAGGTGATCCGCTGTGGCGACCCCTAACTGGGAAAAAATGAAAGAAAAAAAGAAGACATGATAAAGCACAGTGGAATGCTCATTAATATCTGCTGTACTCAGCATGATTACATACCCCAGATTCATGTTAACTGCTTAAGTTCATTTTTAATGTGTTACAGTGATGGTGAACAGAAGGTTTTAAGTCACACAGTCACTCTTTCAGTGTCACACAGTCATATAGCACAAACTGGTTTAAGAGACTTACACTAATTAGTGTCTTGTAGTAATTTTTCATCAGTCTATAAATGTTATGGAGTTTCTACTGCATTAACCAGTTTTTCCGCAAAAATATTTGATGTGCTAACTGTTGGTGTTTATGGTTGTTTTATACTCTCTTGCTAGCACATCATGAATATTTAACACATTGTGTCCCTCACCCATTTATTCATTCATTCATCCTCCAAACTAATGGTCCTACGAAGAGTCATCATAGTAACAAGCAGAACATGGTAGGCCAAGCTTCTCTATCGCCAGAAACAGTTACCAGAGCATCCTATTGGATACTGAGGTGTTCTAGGAAAGCTAAGAGATAAAATCCCAACAAAATGTCCTGCAGCTGTCTTTAAATTTCTTCCAAGTGGCTTAGGCCTGGTACACCTCCTGTAGGAGCGCAACACTGATCTGACTCTGTGCTGATACCTGTAGATATTGATGGGGATTACATTCTGTGGATGAGCTACTGCAAAGTGACCTTCACCAAGGCAAGAAGCTAAGACCTCAGACATCACAGACATATTTTTCTGAGAAAATTTTGTCATTCTGGTTTGTATATGTATAGGAACACCACCTAAGAAATGAAAATATTACCTTATATTATATTACCATATATTACCTTATATTCTAGTAGTCAAACAATAGTGAAGACGGCTACTTCTGCTGTGCTGGATTTATTTAACTTTATATCATCCACAAGCTTTTACTTGGTTGTGACATCATCAATAAGGAAATTGTGTTTGAGGTATTATATTCCAGTTAGTACTATGAACCATTTATAGGTATCCTATCTTTATTATCATGCCTGAACATATTTTAGGACTATGTGGATATTTGCACAGCTGTTTTTTCTAGTCGTACAGGTTATGTCTGTTTTAGCACTCAGGATATATATGGAAAACAGACTGATACAGTATGCAAAAGCCCAGTACTGAAGAATATCATCCAAAAATGTGGAAGCGCATGCTTCTGTCATGCTGAAGTGAGCAGTGACCACACTGCACATGAACACAGAACCAACATTTTACTTTCTCAGAGAAAAGCTGAAGTAGGAAAAGGGCCTGTAGTGGAAGAGCTCTTAATTCCTGACAGTAGATGTGAAAAGTTGCACCCATAGCAGCCTACACACATCTAGATATCTAGAGCCTCTTCTAAAAATCAAGTTAATAAAGCAAGAGCTAAACAAATATAAATATATTCTGAAAAAGCAGTTTATGTAATTCTTTTGGTTTTAATATAAGTACTCTAAACAGTTGTTACTGTAAAAGTAAATCAGAGCATTTGGATAATCCCACCAAATTTGTCTTCAGCCATGTCAGAACTTTAACAGTCCTGTATTCCCTGTGAAGAATTTAGCTGGTGCTTTGCTATCATTCCTTAGAAAGTTCACGGAAACATAAGACACTCATACATATCCAGCATTGCTAGGAATGCATTTTTGTACTTTGAGTCACTTTTGCCTCAGTACTTGACTGTTGTTGTGGTGCATTGCTATCCTGAAACTACAAAAGGCAATTGCAATAAAAATCTAAAGGAAGCTGTGAAATTAAACAAATCACATTTAAAAGCACTATGTACTGTTAGTCTTTGAAGTTTTACTATTATTGTAAGTATACTTAGGCATAACTGTCCTAAATGCATTGGACTTTGGTATATTCCCTAATCATAATAACATACCCAAGGAAGATGGGCAGTTATAGGCTCCCCTAAAGTACAGCCATGCCCCACTCTGATCTACCCATAAACTGTGTATGCACCTTGCTGTGTCTGATTACGGTGGTAGTTTCGAAAATGCGCAGAAATCTTTCTAAAATGGGCTGCTGATTTTGCTGCTGTCCTACTAGACTGTCTATCTAATATGTTTTCTAAAATGTTGATACATTTGTCATAATACAACACAGTGCGATAAGGCATCCATTTAAACAGGGTTTGCTCACTAAATGGCAGGTCTTCTTTCCTTTCCCTACACGAAACTAAAAAATCATCAGTATTCCTGATTTCTGTGATTCTTGTAGTATGACATCA
This sequence comes from Protopterus annectens, assembly GCF_019279795.1. Taxonomy (NCBI): domain Eukaryota; kingdom Metazoa; phylum Chordata; order Ceratodontiformes; family Protopteridae; genus Protopterus; species Protopterus annectens. The sequence continues at coordinate 1,113,833,434 of NC_056730.1, forward strand.
AAGTTGTTCACATGCCCGTGTGCGCGTGCGTGCGTGTGCGTGTGTGTGTGTGCATACAGAACTGGCAGTTGAACAAAATGGTTAAAAGCTATTGATAATATACTAGGCAGTTAAGATGAGTCATTTTAATTATTTTTTTCATTATGACAAACCAGGAACAGGATTTACACACAAGAGCTTGTAATTCTGAAATGTTACTATCAGATGTACAGCATCTAGAAAAATATTTTAATGAAAGGTATTTTTATGTAGTCAAGAGATTCATAAAGAGATAAAACAGTTTTTGCCAACGTACGTTCATGTTTCAAGAAGGATTATTTAGCCTTTTAGGCAGTCTTAGATATAAAACCTCTTTAAAGAAGGCCTTTACAGTTAGATGTACTGCAACATGTGAAAAGCTGGAAAACACACAAATTATGCAGAATTGTGATAGCTGATGGATGAATAAGTCAAGCTGGAATAATTAACTTAATTAACATAGTATTTCTGAATGGAACAACACAAAGAATCCAAACTACGGCATAAGTTCATGAAATAAATTTTTGAGTGTAAGATTTTCTTTTATTAATTCTTTTTGCCTTTTTGAAATGTGCAATAGATAAGAAGAAACAAGAGTGACTATTTAGAATTAAAATTCTGTGATTCAATATTTTGATACTGGAATGCAGAATCTAGTCCTATTATTTTATCTATAAGGATTTGTGCAGAGTCACTGATCATGCGGGATGGGGGAAGGGTGATCAGGCTTATTTGCAGGGAGCAACATATTTGTCTAGGCCAATGAGACCAGAATTAGAATAACTTTATCCAGCTTTTCTTTGGAAAATAGTTTCTGATTCCGAAGAAAGGGAGGGAAGGTATACATGAATATCTAAATCTTTCTGCTAGTGAAAGTGTCAGTCTTCTAAACCATGCTGTGAAGGGGTGTGATTAATGCAAATGTCATTGGCAACTGTTTTACTGATTGCACAGCACTGCACCTTGGATCATGTAAAGCACACAATAACTATACAAAATATTATTTCTGTAGGGGGCACACCTTCCTGTACTGCCCCAAACACCACATTCCTAAATATACTAATTCTGAGATCAGGCAACAGTGAGAAAACTGAGAATTTATTTTACCCCATTGTTACACAACATAGCTGGAATCCGGTGTGATTTGTCAATGCACTGGGTGATCAACCCAAGTACACTAATCAATTGATGCTGACCAAATGATACTATACCATTATATGTAGCTACATGACATGAGAAATAAAGGATTTTGACTTGATTGTTGTGATGTTTGACAAACATATACTTTTTTCCTGGAAGGGTCCTTGTTTGAAAATAGCTTGAAAGATGTACTAATCCAGTTTCCACTTGTACACCACTGTCACCTTCTGCTTAGGGCATGGTCAAACAATTCTGAAGACTTAGAATATGAACTGCTGACAAATGCAGATTGAGTTGTTGGTGTCTCCCAAATCTCGACTGCTTCTTTGCATACATGGAAAACTCTAATTCCTCCTTGTTTATCTATCAAATCACTGCAGAACTGTATGTTGTGTTTTGTAAATGTCCCGGCTGAAAGTTGTCTTGAAAAGCTGCCAGAAACCTGCATAACCTTTCAACTGTCTTAAAGTCATGTGAAGATAGGTCTAATAAGGGAAATAAGTTCTGCTAAACAGGTTAATTATGGAGGTGGGTTCCCAAGCATAACTAGAAAAGTTTGTTGCTAAACAATGGATCTCGAGAAGAAGTGTTACTCTAATGGATAGAACTGCTGTGTCAGTTCACAGATGAATTTATGTGCTGAGGAAGAGTACTCATCATTTTAGATCAATGTCCACTTTATTCCATAGATTTCTGAGATGTCATTGAGTTTTCTTCATGTACAGACTTATATGAGGTAAATTTGAATAACAACCCGCCACGAATACACCAAAAACAGGTTTAATGGACTTCAACAAAACTTAGCGCTTTCACCCGTCCAACTGCGGGTTTCATCAGAGTTTAGTCTATTAAAAAAACAACTGATTTTTATACTCTGTTAAATTGAATTCAAAGCAGCCAATTAACATCAAACAACAATTAATCTGATTATACAATCAACTAAAGAAATACATTTTAAATGTATAAACAATTAAAACAAAAACAATTTTAACACATTAAAACAAAAACAATATAGTAATACATAACCTAATGTTAAAAAAACACTATTGTATAAGATTCCTAATATAAAAATTTTTTAGTTCATAAAATATGATTATAATCAACTATTATGAAGTGTGCTTCTGTAAAAATAATGTAAATACTCTTATAAGTGTTGTATATAAATATAATAATATATAAAAACATTTTTATATAAATATATATTATCTAAAACATTTTGGTTAAAATATTAAGTAAAAAATTCTAATGTTGTGTAATATTGTATGAATTCATTTTTAAATATTATATGAATTCATTTTTAAATAACTTGCTATTGAAATATGTTCATTGATTCCCGGCTTACTACATGCATTTAATCTGAGTTGCCATAGACACTCTTTGTACTCAAGTAAAGCATTAACATCTCCTTCTTTGTCCATATTTTGGGGTATCCTGTCGATCACAAAGAACAAAAATTTTTTTAAATCCTGGCAATCTATACTGTGCATATACAGAGAATTAGTTTCTTTCTTATTTCTAATATCTCTGATGTGCTCACCTATCCTTTCCTTTAATTTTCTAATAGTCTTTCCAATATAAAATGCTTGACAGGATAAACAGGTTGCCACGTAAATAACTAACTTGGTATTACAATTTACATGTCCTGGGCATCTGATGGTTCTTTTGTATCCTTTTATTGCTACATAAGTACCATCCATAATAAACCTACACCATCTACAGAATCCGCACTTTTTCATTTTTGACTCTCTAAACAAAACTTCACTTTCAAAATAATTTTTTAAGTTTTTACCTCTACTAAACACTATAGTAGGGGAATGACCTAAATCTTGCAAAATCTCAGTTTGATTCACAAACACCTTATCCCACGCATCTCTAATATTACTTGTCAAAACAGGTGTGTAGTTACTATATGGCAATATCATTGCTTTTGATTTATTAGTGTTGTCACTACCTTTGCTATTTTGATTACCTAAGCCATATTTTAAAATAGGCTTGTAATCCAAATACCTTTTGATAGTTACCTCTTTTCTCATATTAATTAACAATTCGTTCGGATAGTCTCTCTCAACAAACATGTTAAACAAATTATCGATTTCCGTATTAAACTTCACATCATCACTTATCATTCTGGAGAGCCTAACCATTTGTCCCTTAACTAAGTTTCATTTTTGGAAAGAAGGATGACAACTCTTATAATGCAAGTATGAGTTTGAAAAAGTAGTTTTTCTGTGAATATTGGACTCTAATCGGTCATCTTTTTTGTATAATTTTATATCCAGATATTCACATGAGTCTGTACTAATTTGAAAAGTGAATTTAAGGAAAGATGTTGTACTATTTAAATATTCCATAAAATCATGAAATTCATCAATACTACCTTTCCAAAAAAGCAGGATGTCGTCCAAAAACCTTAGGTAGAGATCAATACTTGACCAATGTTTGCTTGTGAAAACGTACTCCTTTTCCCACATTGCCAAAACTAGGTTAGCGTATATGGGGACACATCTTGCCCCCATAGCTACACCGGAGCATTGCTTATAATGTTCACCACCATGTTTGAAAAAATTATTTTCCAGCACCATCTCCATTAACTTTGCTAAAATCTTAACTTGGACGTATCCATCCTTCCATAATGAACTAAACTCCTTTCAAACAAATAAGTCCTTCTTTTAAGGGAATAATTGAAAATAAATTGACAACATCTATAGTTATTAAATATACCTCCTTCAGATTAACTATTTTGTACTCTTTGAGTGTTGCCAAACAGTGCCATGAATCCTTAAGTATGTGTTCAATATTACTGGTCACCTTATTACAAGTTATGTCAATGTAGTGTGCTATGGCTTCTAATTTAGAACATTTGGCTGCAACAATTGGTCTAAAGGGAGGGTTAGTGACACTCTTATGTATTTTAGGTATTCCAAATATGCTTGGTGTTACAGGAAAATCAACTAACATATATTCATAATCGGGTTGTGTGATGTCACCATCCATAAGTAACTCGTATAACTGCCAGTCAATCTTTGTATATGCTTTAGTAATATCATATTTAGAAATGGCTGTATATGTTTTTTCATCACTAAGCATGTCACTAATTTTGTTAATATAATCTACAGTGTTCATTATGACAACACCTCCCCCTTTATCAGGTTTCATTACTCTATAATTACTATTTGTACTTAATTCTTTTAAACAAAACCTTTCAGCTACAGTAAGGTTGTCGTTTGAAACCTGTGTTTCTTTCCATGCTTTTCTCAATTGTAATTCACAAAACATTTAAAAAAAATGAATAATTGGATTATTTGGTGGAATAAAGGTACTACTTCTTTTCATCAAAAGTCCTCCTTCATAGTTGACTGAATTAGATTTACCTTTAAAATACATTTGCAAATTCAATAATCTCACATATGCCTTTAAATTTAATAAAATAAGTCCCAAGTCTGGTTTGAAACTTGGAACAAATTTGAAACCTTTTTTAAAAAGTGAAATATATTCGTTATCCAACTTTTTCTCTGTGAAATTGTATACTGAAAAACTTCCTTCTTTAATAACTTCACAGTTTAAAGATTCTGTTGCAAATGTATAAATTTAATTATTTTCTTGAACATTACTTATAGAATTAACATTCAAATTTTCTATATAGTTAATTCCAAGTAAAGGTACATCATAGTCAAAAACTTCATAAAAATTCTCACTTAATACATTTTCTGTATAAGTAGTAGAATTCTGGTGATGAATAGTGATTATGCCAGAATTTGTTGAATTATTTGCCACAAATTTGTTACATGAGTCTTTTTCTAATATAGACAATTCATTAGTTAATATTGCTGCTGTGTTTGTCTGAACCTGCCATTCCTGTTGTTCGTTTGATGGTAATACTTCTGCTGCGGACTCTGATAAATAGCAAAGGTAGTGACAACACTAATAAATCAAAAGCAATGATATTGCCATATAGTAACTACACACCTGTTTTGACAAGTAATATTAGAGATGCGTGGGATAAGGTGTTTGTGAATCAAACTGAGATTTTGCAAGATTTAGGTCATTCCCCTACTATAGTGTTTAGTAGAGGTAAAAACTTAAAAAATTATTTTGAAAGTGAAGTTTTGTTTAGAGAGTCAAAAATGAAAAAGTGCGGATTCTGTAGATGGTGTAGGTTTATTATGGATGGTACTTATGTAGCAATAAAAGGATACAAAAGAACCATCAGATGCCCAGGACACCTAAATTGTAATACCAAGTTAGTTATTTACATGGCAACCTGTTTATCCTGTCAAGCATTTTATATTGGAAAGACTATTAGAAAATTAAAGGAAAGGATAGGTGAGCACATCAGAGATATTAGAAATAAGAAAGAAACTAATTCTCTGTATATGCACAGTATAGATTGCCAGGATTTAAAAAAAAATTTGTTCTTTGTGATCGACAGGATACCCCAAAATATGGACAAAGAAGGAGATGTTAATGCTTTACTTGAGTACAAAGAGTGTCTATGGCAACTCAGATTAAATGCATGTAGTAAGCCGGGAATCAATGAACATATTTCAATAGCAAGTTATTTAAAAATGAATTCATATAATATTTAAAAATGAATTCATACAATATTACACAACATTAGAATTTTTTACTTAATATTTTAACCAAAATGTTTTAGATAATATATATTTATATAAAAAATTTTTTATATATTATTATATTTATATACAACACTTATAAGAGTATTTACATTATTTTTACAGAAGCACACTTCATAATAGTTGATTATAATCATATTTTATGAACTAAAAAATTTTTATATTAGGAATCTTATACAATAGTGTTTTTTTAACATTAGGTTATGTATTACTATACTGTTTTTGTTCTAATGTGTTAAAATTGTTTTTGTTTTAATTGTTTATACATTTAAAATGTATTTCTTTAGTTGATTGATTGTATAATCAGATTAATTGTTGTTGGATGTTAATTGGCTGCTTTGAATTCAATTTAACAGAGTATAAAAATCAGTTGTTTTTTTAATAGACTAAACTCTGATGAAACCCGCAGTTGGACGTGTGAAAGCGCTAAGTTTTGTGGAAGTCCATTAAACCTGTTTTTGGTGTATTCGTGGCGGGTCGTTATTCAAATTTACCAGTTTTCAGTTTTTTATGTTAGAGTTATATGAGGTGCCAGGAGGATATAAAAAGACATGTTCATAGGTTCATAGGTGTGTACTAGGCTAATGGCCCTGGAGCCTTTACAAACCTAGCCCATAGGATTATCCTGGCATCGTACCACCTGACCTTAGTTCACAGTGTCTCTGTCAAGTAGAGTAACTGGAGTGATCCCCAAGGGTGATTTTTTTATTTCCCATCCACTCATCAAGATTTCTCTTGAAGAGGGCCAGTGAGGTGCTCCGCTTGACATGTATGGGAAGTCTATTCCATAGCATGGGCAGCCTCTGGGTTATGAACCTGTCCCTCCAGCTTGTTCTGTTGATTGTGGTAATGATGGTGAGGTCTCTGGAGCATGTAATGTGGAGGGATTGGGATTTCTTTAGATGTAGCATTTCTAACAGAGCTAGGTTAGACATGGTTTTGTAAGTCAAGCAGAGATTGCCTCTAAGTAGGTGATATGAGACAAAGAATAGTTGGAGTTTTTTGAGTCTGTCCATATAGGACAAGTGTTTAAGGCCTAGGATCCTCTTTGTGAGGTACTTTTGCAGCCTCTCCAGTTGTTGCAGGTGTCTAGTTAGGTACATGCCAAATGGGGTACTGTACTCGATGACTGGCCTAATGAGGGAAGAGTAGAGAGAGACAATGACCGCTTTCTTCCTGGATGCAAAACCCTTAGTAATGAGATGTCCCACATAGAAGGACTTTCTGACCACAGTGGCAATGTGATGGTCAAAAGAGGTTGCTGACAACCTGTATTCCCAGATCTCTTATAACACTTTCTGTGTTCAGTGTACTACCATCGATGTGGTAATTCATGGGAACCTGTTTTTTTTCCAAAGGGGATGACGACACATTTTTTGGCATTGAGCTTAAGGCCATGGTTCTAATACCAGTCGGTCTCAGTGAGGCCTTTCTGTAGGATGACAACGTCACTTAGGGAGTTAATTATGGCACCCAACTTGCAATCATCTGCGAACTTTGTCAGCCAGAGTCCCTTCGTGTTGGCCTGGACTTCAGAGAAGTAGATACCAAGCAGGAGAGGACCCAGGACCAAACCCTGTGGGACTCCACTCATGACTGGTTGGCAGTCTGACTTGGAGTCAGCTACTTTCACACTGTGGGTTCTATCTGTGAGCTAGTTTGCAACCCACCTAGTGATATAGGTGTTGATGTCTAGCCTATTGAGTTTTTCTGTGATTCCTGAGAGGGGAATGGTATCAACGGACTTGGCCAGATCAAGGTAGGCTGTATGAACCACCTTGCCTTCATCGACAGCTCTGGTGACTGACTCAAAGAAGTCAACCAGGTTGAGCAGGCATGATCTACCCTTCACAAAACCAAACTGTGTGGGATCCAGGTTTGGAGATTCCCTATAGCCTTGTTTATTAGGTCCATAATGATACATTCCATAGCTCTGCATATCAGACTCATCAGGCTAATGGGGTGATAGTTCCCAGGGTCTGTAGTTGCTCCTCCTTTGTATCTGAAAGATCTCAAGAAGTGGTTGCAGACATTTTCCTTTTGAACTTTTTGTTGGTTATAATTTTGAGAAAATAAAGCTTATGCCTATAAAAAGTTTTTGTTTGCAGTGTAAGTCATATGGTATTGAAGAACAGGTATGTAGATATCTTTAAAGGAAGAACTGGTCTTACCCTTGTTTTACAGGTCCACAAAAAATATAATATTTTCTTTAATCAAACACAATTTTCTCAGTCATAGGAGTATCAGACAACCTACCCAAGCATCTTCATTGTAAGATTTAGTTCTAAGGGGCGTAAATCATTTGAATCCCACTCATGACAGTGCAGCTCTCAAGGCAGTATTACCATTATCATAAGCACATTCCATTGGACACACTCCCATCTGCTCTAGCCATTAGTTTTCCTCTTCCATTAGTAATATTAGTATGAGGAACAGACTCCATTTTTTCTTAAGCTGGTCAAAAGTAAAATTTTAATAAGAAACCATATAGCTATAAATAATTAAGTACTCTAATGACTAATATATGATCTGTGTAAACTTTTATTTGCCATATTTACCTGGTAATCCTGATCACTTATCAGAATCAAATTGCCAGGGACACAGCTTTCTCACTTTCGTGTATATGAGGAAAACACATCAGGATCAGGCTTAGGTGTATTAAGACAATCATATCTGTCTAAGAGTATTACTTTATTATCTTTTATCTGGGTAGCAGATTGTGAATCAAGTCCTTGACTATCGGCTTTTAAACTATCCTTAAAAGTATAGCAAAGTAAAGGCGCTATCCTTCTTAAGGGAGCCTCATCATGGCTATCTCTTATCAGGTTAAGAGGAAACCCAAAAAGACCATCTGAAAAAATGCATCATTTAAAGTTAATTTATCCATAATGGAGGTGTCTTGTAGTTGCATGAGGATTCAGAAGAATTCTTTGTAGCATCATTTTATTTAGAAGAATGAATTTACTCCTACAAAAATCATCATCATCATCATGACATGGATCTTTCCTTTTTTATTTTTCTGTCTTGAACCTTTATGGTTACCTACACAGATCTGCAGCTCATTGTTCAATCTATAGACCGATAAAGGAAATTTTAGCACTGGCAGAAAGGAGGAACACAAAAAAGTTTAAGCTTTGTTGTCACATTATACAGGGAGCTCTGTGGATATAGAATATTTCTTGATAGATAAAAACATATGTTTGAAGTACTTTGTTAATAAGTTAGATTGGTAGCAACAGAAGAAAGGAAGAATGACCACAAGGAATCACTAAATAATATAATTTAGAACTCTAATACAACTGAGAGAATCAGGGAGAAAATAAAACAGCTGAAAAATAAGTTCCAGGCCTGCATAGGATTAGGAATGTGATATAGATTGAATGCATGAAAGAACAGGCAAAAATTATAACATATCAATGTAGACAATATCTACAAAAAACTAAAATGTAATTCTTCATGGAAAAAGGCAAATTATAATGCCTACATATAAGAAAAGAAAGGATCCTAAAAAGTACCATGTCATCACTGCATTTGATAATTTCCTAAGAATTTTATCTGGCCTTGTATTAGACAGTTTGAAGGACAGATGAAAGGGGATATAATATATGTGTTCCAATACACTTAGAACTAGAACTAAGTGATCTACCTTGGAAGCCTGTTTTCTGTTTGATGACAAAAGAGCAAATAGCCAGCACTCTACTGGAGCATACATATTTTAATGTGGAAAAACACAAGACCGATTTCGACCCAATGGCCTTTTTCAATGTGAAACACAATCAGTAAAAGCACCACATTATTTATCAAAATATAATAGAGTAACTAAACCCAACTGAACAATTTTTACAAATGTCAATTGAGAACTGGTGAAAACAATCCTCCCAGCTTCACAATCCAAGATTTTTCTTTTTTATTTAACAATTTGTGCCAACCAGTTTTCATGGCTCTATGTATCAAAATTCTATCAATAACAGTGAATTTAAAGGTAGCTGTCTTATGAATGATGGTATGCTTATATAACGCATTTGCTGAATACTTATTTCTAATGTTGCTAAAATGTGCTGAAATACACAATTTTAGGGGTCTGGAGGTTTGGCCCATATAAAAGGCTGTGCATGAACAAGTTACAAGATAAATAGCCCAATCACTATTACATTTACCAAACACTTTTATGAACAAAAATGTGGAGGTATTTCAAAAATGTGCACTCAAGGAGTTACATTTTGGTTTGAATTGCCAGCAACATGTTTCCCCTTTAAATTTGTCTATAGGGGAAGTGAATGCCTTGACACAATTGAAAAATAATAAAAATATTGATATTGTTCGAGCTGACAAAGGTGGAGCAACAGTTGTAATGGATAAATCATTATATGTTGCAGAAGCATATAATCAGTTACAAGATGTTAGATTTTATACTTGTATGCCCTATGATCCAACATTGGAATTTAAAAAAGAAATTGATACTTTTTTGGAGTCTGCAGTTAGGGAAGGTATTATTGATAGAAGAAAGACAGCACCAAAAACTGTTCCCAGAACAAACCACGATCCACGAATATGTCACAAAGAACTTCTTTTATTGAAATACAAAACAAAGGTTGAGTGCTTTCATCTACCCAATGTAGATTTCATCAGAACACTGAATATATCAAACTTTGTCTCTTAAATACTTTAAAATTCCCACCTAAAACACCACCTGACCAATTAAACTACCATTAAGTTTTAAAGACATAAGAACATGGATTTGGTAAAACCCATATATATAGCCTTCTAAATATTATCAGTATTAATAATGGTAAAAAATTCCTAAAACAGCATCAAAATTCAATCATATAATAAAAATTCTCTATCGGTGGAATATGAACCATACCCCAACTCTCTCTCTCTCTCTCTCTATATATATATATATATATATATATATATATATATATATATATATATATATATATATATATATATATATATGTATATATGTATATATGGGTTTTACCAAATCTATGTTCTTATGTCTTTAAAACTTAATGGTAGTTTAATTGGTCAGGTGGTGTTTTAGGCGGGAATTTTAAAGTATTTAAGAGACAAGGTTTGATATATTCAGTGTTCTGATGAAATCTACACTGGGTAGATGAAAGCGCTCAACCTTCGTTTTGTATTTCAATAAAAGAAGTTCTTTGTGACATATTCGTGGGTCGTGGTTTGTTCTGGGAACAGTTTTTGGTGCTGTCTTTCTTCTAGTGTTGAGTTCCTTGAACTTTCGTTGAAGGTATTATTGATAGACGTACTATGTTTCATTTGAAAGTTAAGGATCCATCATCTCAGTATTTCTATCTCCTTCCCAAAATTCACAAGGACATCAAAAAAAACCCTAGGAAGACCTATAGTCTCTGGTAAAGGTTCTCTCACTGAACCTTTATCTACCTACCTTACTGTGTATTTAAAGCCATTGTTATCTGGAGTTACAGCCAGGATACAGGACACTACAGAACTTTTGAACATAATTTCTGATGCCCAATTGGAACTCAGTTAGCTGTTGTGTACATTGGACATTACGTCCCTTTATACCAGCATTCCTCATTGGGCGGGTTTGTGTGCCCTAGAATATTGGCTGAACAGAATGTCCTTTTATAGTCTTGGCTTCAACACATTTCTTTTATGTTTGGCTGAGCATGTGTTATCTAGAAATATATTCTTCTTCAATACTAAATGCTTTTTGCAATTGAGGGGTACAGCCATGGGTGCATCGTTTGCACCCATATATGCTGACCTCTTTATGGGTTATCTTGAGCAGGTAATTATATATGATGTAAATCATAACATCTTTCTTGGGGAAATTGATATTTGGCTGAAGTTTTTGGATGACTGCTGGATGGTGTGGAAGTTGGACGCTGTATATTTACAGGAATTTGTCCCGTATTTGAATGCAAATAAATGGGGTATTAGATTTACAATCAGTTATGATGTTTCTTCCATATCTTTTTTGGATGTTACTGTATCCAAACAATCTGATGGTACTTTGTCTAGTACATTATATAGCAAACCCCATCATTCAAATACGTTACTACATGCCTCCAGCTGTCATCCGAAACATATGATGGCCAATATCCCCAAGTCGCACTTTATGCGAATACATAGAATCTGGTCAAATACTGAAGATTATATACATTTTGATGAAGATCTAATAAACTGCTTTGAGGAATGTGGATATTCTTTAGCTAAGGTAAGGCATACCGGTAGGAAAGTACAATTACGTCCAAGAAGTGATCTTAAATATAAAAATCATGGTTTTCAATCAGATAATAAAATCAGATTCATTACCACCTATGGCAGGAACACTTATAGATTTTTAGATTTGGTGCAACAACATTGGGATATTCTTTTGACAGATGATAGATTATGTGACTTACTAGGTAATATATGTTCATTTTCTTTTCACAGGGGTAAGATCTTGAGTAGTTATTTCAGTCATTATAAACATTTTGTGCCCTTAGAACACTCTGTACAAACTACAGTAGATGGTACACAAGGGTGGGTTGCCACCCTTGTAGCCATTGTTCTTTCTGTAAAGTTATTTGTCAGAAGAAGGAGTTTTCAAGTAAAATACTTATAAGTTTTTTTTTACATAAAAGTGTTTGGTAATTGTAATAGTGATTGGGCTATTTATCTTGTAACTTGTTCATGCACAGCCTTTTATGTGGGCCAAACCTCCAGGTGCAGAAAATTGCTTATTTCAGCACTTCTTAGCAACATTAGAAGGGGCAACAATATCCTTGACCTAGTCATTACCAACATGAGTGACCGGTGTTCCACACCTGAAGTCAACTCCTAGTTGGTCAGATCCGACCATAAGCTAATCACCCTAGATATCCACATCCCGCCCCCAACCCACCATTAGGGATACCACGGTAAAATATATCTCCAAAGCCTACTTCATGCTTCTTAAGACAGAAGTGGTGAACTTCATGACACCCATGCAGATGGACAATACAGTTACGGCTGCTGAATCCTACACAAATGCACTCTATAAGCACTTACACAAGTGCATGAATCGTGCTATCCCAAACAGAACCAAGACGCTATCCTCCAAAAATAAGGAAGCCAATCTAGTGGTCCCCCTGCCATAAACAAACTCTACAACAGAAGGAAGAAACTGTTGCAAAAGAGAGTAAAATCCCATGACTGGAGGAGCTCCCTGGTTAGCTTCAGTAAGAAGCTGTGATCCCTTATAAGATTCTCCAAAGCTAGCTATGGAAACAAAATTGCAACTGATTCTAAGGGCAACCACAAAGCATTCTATAGCTATGTCAAGAATCTCAATGGCAACACCCAGATCTGCTCTGAGTTACAGCACAACAGCATGAAAATTACAGAACCAACTGATATTGCCAACATCCTGCAAGATAGGTTGAGTGCTAACTTTACCCCCTCTCACCCCTAAAGGGCCCATATCTATACAAGAGGAATGCAGAGTCCCTGTAATCACATCTATGCAGGTAAAAGCTGCGCTCTCTAAAACCAAAAGCACAGCATCCATGTGACTGGACAACATCCCAGGCTGCGTTTTACACAAACATCAGAATGAACTGGCTCCCAACCTAAGCACCATGTTCAATCACAGTCTCACGTCAGGCTTTGTGCCCACTGAATGGCGCACAGCAACAGTTATCCCACTCCACAAAGGGGGAGCCACCACTGATGCTGGGAACTATCGCCCTATTAGCCTGATGAGTCTGGTCTGCAAGGCCATGGAACATATCATTATGGAACTCATAAACAAAGACATTGGCAACCTCCAAACTCTGGACCCCACCCAGTTCGGGTTTGTGAAAGGCAGATCATGCCTTCTAAACCTGATTGACTTCTTTGAGGCAGTCACCAAAGCCGTAGACGAGGGTAAGGTGGTTCACACAGCCTATCTTGACCTCGCCAAAGCTTTCGACACCATCCCCCTTTTGGAATTATAGCTAAACTCACTAAACTAGGTATAAATCCCTACATCACAAGATGGGTTGCCAACTGGCTCACTGACAGAACCCACACTGTAAATGTTGCGACTCCAAATCTGACTTCAAACCAGTGACAACTGGAGCACCACAGAGTTCAGTCCTGGGACCTCTCCTGTTTGGTATCTACTTCTCTGAAGTACAGGCTAACACAGAAGGCCTCCGGCTAATGACGTTTGCAGATGACTGCAAACTAGCAGCCATAGTCGAGTCCCCAAATGATGTGGACAATCTACAGAAGGGCCTCACTGAGACAGATGCCTTGTGTCAGAGGCATAGCCTCAAGCTCAATGCCAAAAAGAGCATTGTCACCCCCTTTGGTAAAAACTCAGTACCCATGAACTACCACATAAACGGCAGTCTACTTAATGCTGAATGTGTGGTCAGAGATCTTGGGACCCAGGTGGACAGGGGTCTATATTAGATTATCGAAGTTTCTTCGAACACCATATGGTCGACACCATATGATCGAAGTACTGAAACTTTGAAAAATCTAAAAAATGAAAAATAAAAAAACAAAAGTAACTGCTTTAAGTAGGGAGGCAAACCCCCCTGCACCCCCCACTATTTAAATATACCAACTCCAAGACCGCACTTTAATGGAATATGGTGTGGAAAGGGAAGATTTCCCTTTCCTGCACTGTAGCATGATGTCAGAGTTGGTATATTTAAGTAGCGGGGGGGTGCAGGGGGGCTTGCCCCCCTGCCTGAACACTTTTAGTTTACTTTCCTTTTTTTTGTTTTTCTTTATTAGATTTTCGAAGTTTCAGTACTTCGATCATATGGTGTCGACCATATGGTGTTCGAAGTTCTGAAACTTCTATAATCTAATATAGACCCAGTGGACAGTAGTCTCTCCTTTGATAATCAATTCGCCACAGTAGTCAGGAA